>NC_036645.1:415791-443561 GCF_002806865.2 Cucurbita pepo subsp. pepo | reverse complement strand
TTTCCCCCCCCCCCCCCTTCTTCCTCACCAAAAATCCCTGTTCTTCAGTTTCTCTGTCTCTCAATTTCTTAATTTTTTGACAATATTCATGGAGAAAACCCCACCCCCAGAAAAGTCTGAAAGTTTTTCAAGAAATTTCAATAGAAGGATTGCGAATTTGGGCTCACCTCGCCGGACTACTGATGCCGCCGCTGATGCTAAATCGGAAGCTGAAAAGCATGCCGATCGTGAAGATGAAGCGTTCATTGAAGAGCCTCTTTCTGAATCAGAAACAGCTTTGATTTTCGAAGAGGTTGATCGATTCCTTGCGAATTCGTCCGATGCTAGAGATGACGGATCGAATCTCATGGTTGAAATTCCGAGCTCCGTTCTTTCCTTGTGCAAAATGGTGGACTCGATGACCTCCAGGTTCTATTCTACCAAAATTCCGGCGAAGCTCGGTAGCGATCCTGACCTAGATTCTTCGTTTTTCGAAGCTCTTAATCGCATTTCGAAGGTTGCGATTAAATTAAGCGAATTCCCTTCGACCACTGCCTCCATTCCTTCGCTCAATCGAACCACCACGTCTCTACAGCGAGCCATGTCGTTATTGGACGAAGAATTCAACGCGCTTCTGAAAGAATGCAAACATCGAGAGTCCGATTCGAAATTTGATAAGAAAGCGTTGAAGCAATCGTCCTTCAAATCAAGCAACGAATCAACAGATCAACATCACAGCGCCGTTCCTGAATCATCCGAGCCAGATTCTACCAAGGAGGAAGAATTTCCCTCTTTCTCGCTGGAAACTATATCGAAAATGAAAAGAATCGCCGAAACGATGATCTGCGCCGGCTACGAGAAGGAATGTTGTTTCAGCTACAGCTTACTCCGGCAGAGCTCGTTCAAAGGAATACTGAACAAGTACGGCTACGAAAATATTAGCATAGACGACATACAGAAAATGCAATGGGAGATTCTTCAATCGGAAATCGACAAATGGATGGCCGTCGTCAATAAATGCTCAAGTTCCTTGTTCCCAGGCGAGTGGAAGCTCTGCGACGCTGTTTTCGCCGATCATCCCTTCATTGCTCATACGCTCTTCAGCGGTTTAACAAGAGGAATAGTCATCAAGCTTCTCAACTTCGCAAATGCGGTGGTTCTAACAAAGCGATCGGCGGAGAAGATGTTCAAATTACTCGACATGTACGAGACCCTCCGCGATTTGATTCCGGCATTCAATGGCTTCCCTGAAAATTGCAGAACAGAGCTAATTTCAGAAGCGGAAGGGGCAAAACGCGGAATAGGCGAAGCAATAGTCGGGATTTTCTACGACCTAGAAAGCTCAATCAAAAGCGACAACGCGAAAATTCCTGTTCCAGGAGGAGCAGTTCATCCATTGACGCGCTACATAATGAATTACCTAAAATACGCCTGCGAGTACAAAGAAACCCTAGAACAGGTCCTTGAATTCCTCGACCCTAAAGCCGAAGAAAATCGACCGGCAATAATCGACGAAAACGACGATGAATCCCCGAGAAAGTCTCAGCTCGCGTATCAGGTGACGATGGTGATGGATCTGCTGGACGCGAACCTCGCGATGAGATCGAAGTTGTACCGCGACGCATCTCTTCGGTACATCTTCCTGATGAACAACGGAAGGTACATATTTCAGAAAATCAAAAGCTCAAGTGGAATAACGGAATTGATGGGAGACCGCTGGTGCCGGAAACGATCGACGAATCTGCGACGGTACCACAAAAATTACCAGCGAGAAACATGGAGTAAGGTGCTGCAATGCCTGAACCACGAAGGATTGCAGGTGAACGGGAAGGTATCGAAGCCCATATTGAAGGAGAGATTCAAAAGCTTCAACGCGATGTTCGACGAAATACACAAAACGCAGAGCAGTTGGGTGGTGAGCGACGACCAGCTTCAATCGGAGCTTCGGATTTCAGTGTCGGCGGTGATGATTCCGGCATACCGTTCGTTCGTGGGGAGATTCAAGCAGTATTTCGATCCGGGAAGACAATCGGAGAAGTACATAAAGTATCAGCCGGACGATATTGAAGGCTTGATCGAGGACCTGTTTGATGGCAATACTGCCTCTATGTCGAGAAGGAGAACGTAGCCGAAGCCCAAAATTCAGCCCATTAACTTCTTTTCTTTTTCTCTTTTTTTTTTTTTTTTTTTTTTTTTTTTTTTTTTTTTTTTTTTTTTTTTTNGGAATTATTGAATTTTATGGAATTATAAGTTTTCAAATTTTAAATTTTTTTTTTTGTTCTATTACAAGATATAATCTTTGTATATATTTAAAAAAAAAAATACTTTTTTGAAAATCTTAGTTGAATTTTAACTTGCATCTTTTTTTTTTATATTTAATTTGGAGTTCAAAAATATTTTTAGTTAAAAAATATTTTTAGTTATATCATCTTGTTCATTTTTTTTTATATTTAATCAGAAACGATTAGGATTCGAACATTTTTTTTTTTATTTGAAACATTAATGAGCTTGTTCCGTACTATGTAAGCTTAGAGAGAAAATAAGACAATATGAAAATTACGGAAATTTTATTGAAAAAACCTATTGATAATTTACAAACTCAAGAATACAATCGAAAATCAAATTCATTCAATCGTCATCGACTATCAAAAAAAAGAAATAAAAATCATAAAACCCTAATTAAATGAATTCTTCCCGAAAAGAATTATTCCATCCATCGAGATGGGATAAAAAGATGACGAGAGCCGTAAAGCTTTTGACTTCCATGGCCATGGAGAACATCAAAGCCATCATCCATCTTCCTCAACACTCTGTAAAACCTACCAACTTTGCATGGAAGCCAAAGAGGAGCTTGGCTGTTATATCCATATTCCGACCTCGCTTCCTCTAGCAGCATCTTGAACAGCGGATGACTTGCTCGTTCAACTTTGATCACAAACCTTTGCATTTCAACTCCGACATAGACCGAGAAATAACCCTCCGGTGCCACCCTCAGCTTTCGTGGGCGGTGTTTGTCGATGATAGCTTCTTCATCTCCGACCAAGGAGGTTATCGATCGGTTGTCGATCGATTTGCAGCATTTCCAAGGGGTGGTGAAGATGAATGCTTTCATATTGTTTGGTTTGAGTTTGCTTACAAGCAGATATTTAATGAAGATTTTGAATTTTATAGCCTTTGATAATGCTTGTCGTGTGGCCCACAGCATAAAAATGTCAACTCTATGCAAAAGTCAATTTTCTTGATCCAATTAATTTTGGAGGATCTGATTTGTTTTGTGTCCACTTTTGACCAAAATAAAATTGGTCAACGTGATTAGTTTTATTAGGTTTTTTAATTAAATTTATTTTATATTTATCGCATTTTAATTTTAATTTTAGACCATTTCTTTAGAGATTGATTAGATTCAGTAATTAAAAGAAAATTTCATTTATTAAAAAGGAAATTATTTTTAAAACATATTTTAAATTAAATAAATAAAATAATTGCTTTATTTCAAACGTTGGTTCTATGGTGTAGTGGTTAGCACTCTGGACTTTGAATCCAGCGACCTGGGTTCGACTCCCGGTAGGACCTTTTTATTTTTTCCTTTTTCCTTCGGTTTTATTTTTACTTTCAGTTTCCGTTTTCATGACAACATAACAAGCATTAGACGATAATGGAAAATAAATTAAAAAAATTTGTTCTAATTAAAAATAGAAAATAGTTATAAAAAAAAAGGTATATATATATATATATATTTTTTTTTTTGTTAGAAAAAAATTAATTGAATTTGAGAACCAAATGCAACGAAAGCCGGACCTATAATCTTTGCAGCCTTTGCCCGAAGCTTCAGGATTTCTTCCATTTTCTTCCCTTTTTCTTTTCCACCATTTCCCCCATTTTTTTCAATTATTCTTGCATCATGTTCGTTAGTACACACGTCAATTTTCGTCGTCGCAGTACGAAGAACCTGGAAATCTCCTTCTTGTCGGTTCTAGCAATTCTTTCCCTTTTTCTGCGGTGAATTGTATGATGCTGGCACTTGAATCTGCCGTCAGAATCTCCGATGTCTCCTCCACCGATCATGTCCTCAATGTCGCCGCATTCGCCTTTGTCCCAAGGCCGAGGTCTGTGCTTCAATCTTTTGATCGATTTCTTTTGGAATCGTTTGATTTCATGCATTTTGTTTGTTTACATTTTGTTCTCTGTTTTAATTTAGAGGCTAACATTTTGGAAGATGGAAATGATCGCGCATGTCGATCGTCGAAATTCCTTGTGATTGGTCATAGAGGATTCGGGATGAACATCTTGCAATCCTCTGATTCGCGTTTTAAATTAATGAAGGAGAATTCCATTCCGTCCTTCATGGCGGCCACTAGGTTTCCAATCGATTTCATCGAATTCGACGTTCAGGTGAGAGAGATTTCCATTGTTTCGCACGTTCGATCTCTTGGACCTCGTTGCTTTGTGCGATTTCTTATGCATGTCGATTTACTTCACAAATTTTCTAAATAGAAACTGTTTATATTGTATTTTATGTGTTCTGTTCCCACTGTCTTCTAATATGATAATTGAAACTTCAAATTGTTGCTTGTCGTCTAATGGATGGAGATGGTTCTTGTGAATTTTTCATCGATCACTTCTCTTAATTTGCTTTACCGATTTGTCGTCTAATGGATGGACATGGTTCTTGTGAATGTTTCTTTTGTTCTTTTTTTCTTTTTCCTCTTTCCATCCTTGCCTTTATAAGGAAGAACTTTTTAAGAGCATGTTTTTGTAGGTAACCAAAGATGGCTGCCCAGTCGTTTTCCATGACTGTTTGATTCTTACTGAGGAAAAGGTTAGGCCCTTCCTTTTTGACCCAAATCATTGGAACTTGTATCTTCGCTATGGATTTTGGTATGTTTTCTTTTTTGGCTTCTCTCCGTAATTTATTGAACTGTAAATGACTATTGGTTTCAGGGTGCTATTGTGGAGAAAAGAGTTACAGAGCTCACGTTGGAAGAATTTCTTTCATATGGGCCACAAGATGATCCTGGGAAGGTAAGAGATTCCATCTCTTCTTCCTAAACCGTTAGGGTATTTGGTAAATGAAAAAGATAAATAGCTAAATCATGCAATTTTGTTGTGTTGATGGGCATTCAGATGGGCAAGCCTCTATTTAGAAGGACCATAGATGGGGGAATATTTGACTGGAAAGTTGAAAGTGATGCGCCGTTATGCACACTGCGAGAAGCTTTTGCGAAAATTGATCATTCGATTGGTTTCAATATAGAATTGAAGTTCGATGATCTGGTGGTTTACAAAGAGGAGCAACTTGCTCATGTTCTCCAACAAATCTTAAAGGTACTTGTTTCTGCCAAACATGCAAACTGAGATTGTGTGAGTGATTATGCTTATCAAAAGAAAATCTTGAACAGGTGGTGAAAGAGAATGCCAAGGACAGACCTATTATATTTTCAAGTTTTATTCCAGATGCTGCTCAGTTAGTTAAGAAACTTCAGAGCACCTACTCTGTAAGATCATTTCCTCACCATATTGTTTCATTTGCATTTACTCCTTCAAATTCAATCCTGAATTGATGTTTAGCAACTGGGATCATTTTAAAGGTTATATCCATGTGACGACTCTGCTTTAATTGCAATGGTGAATATAATAACAAAATGCTGGTTCACGCAATTAGCTTCTAAGAAGATCTTTGCCTTAATGTCAAGTAGCTTAGTGCTTAGATGTCTCTTTATATCTATGTAACCTGACCAGGTATTCTTCCTGACCAATGGAGGATCCAAACTTTACCCTGATGTTAGAAGGAACTCGTTGGAGGAAGCCATTAACGTGTGTATGACAGGTTGTTTGCACGGTATCGTTGCAGAAGTTTCATCGATTTTGAGAAATCCTGCAGCAGTCAATAGAATCAGAAATTCAGGACTCTCACTAATAACCTACGGCCAACTAAAGTAAGTTCCATATTCTTTTCTTTCATGTTTTCCTCTCATATAAATGTTGTTCCATCGAAGTATTTAGCACACTCCTGCTGTTCAGTAATATAGCAGAAGTTGTGTACGTGCAACGTTTGCTGAGGGTGGAGGGAGTAATTGTTGACTTAGTACAAGAAATCACAGAGGCCGTTTATGGTATCGTCTCTTCTTCCGTCCAGGAAGAAATAGCAGTGAACAAACATGAAGGTCCGAACGACACCCGACTTCTCCCAACAGCAATTGAAGATGAGAGCTTGCCTTCTGATGAACAGCTAAAGCAGGTACGCTCGCAAAAGATAAATCTGAGTTCTCACATTGATAACATAATCCAAGTTTATCAATGTCAATAAGCATGAAGTTGATAGCTATGGCATTCAGCATTGATAATATAATCCAAGTTTATCAATGTATGTAAATAAAGCATGATCTATATTTAGCCATTGTACCATATCCTTTTATCCATTCAATTTTATTTTCATCCTTTTCTCTCTCAACATTCGTTGGATCTTCTTCATGACCCATCAGACAAAATCAAGAACAACTACATATTCTAATCCGAAATCCCTTGCCTTAGACCTTAGGTCTCTTGTTCTCAGTAAGCCACCATTGCTTCCGCCGCCCATAATACTCAAGAGCAGCATATTAGTGGTGGCTGGAGTCGTCTCCGGCCCCATTAGATGCGTGGATTAGCAGTCGTTGAACCCAAGTTCCCATTTGAGCTAATCCATGACTTTCGACCATATCTCACCCATCCATTAAAAGTAATTACTTGTTTGATCAAATCATCAAAAAATAGACGAAAAGTCCTCCAATTAATGAAGTGAAAACAATAGATTAAATGGTAATGAAGCAAAAGAGGTAGAAACATAATGGTGGCTGTGAGACAATGTGAGAGAGAGAGAGTGGGAGATTGTATGCATAACTTGAAACAATTATTTGCTATCTTCAACGTAACACGCAATCTCCTTTGACCTTTGAACCTTTTTGAGAACCAAATATAGCGAAGAGAGACAGATTCTTAGGAGACCACAACTTTTCTTTTACGTCTCAATATGAATATGTTCAAAGTGATCAAGTGGGTGTGGATTTATAATATTCGTTCACTTCTCTCTCTCTCTCTCTCTCTCTCTCTCTCTCTCTCTTTCATGCTAATTATTCATTATTATTTATGAATCATGTTTGCATTATTTTCACAATTGCGTAGCTCATACTGATGAAAAGGTTCGAGGTTTGAATTCCCTCTGTGTGGTTTTGTTAGATTATGGAGTGATGAAGGAAAAAAAAAGTTTGATTAAGAGGAGGGAAAATTCAAAAACAAAATCAACTCTAGTCTTTTTTACAAATCTTCATCTCCTTCCTCACCTCCTTCATGTGTACAACAAACTTCATGGTCGTTACCACGACCTCGAACATTATCGAAAATGATTTTTCTTTCTCCCAATATTTGTTTTTTTTTTTTTTTTTTAAAAAAAAATTAATACTGTTGATTCAAAATCTTTAACTCGTAGGAAAGGTCACTAATACCTTCAACCTAAATATATTAAAAGACAAAAGTCAACGTTTTGATAATACGAAGTGGATTTGACGTATTTGTATGTCAATTTTTGAGGCTACAAAAAAGGATAATATATATATATATATTTATTATTTTACTTTAAGAGTGTCAATTTTGTGGTATATTTTTCCAAAGCCCAATCCTTTTCAAAAATAGTCCATTTCATTCCCATCATATTTATAATTATAATGATAACACGGGCAGGCTTTTAAGGGCAAAATGGTAACTTGGGAGGGCAAAGATTCCCAAAAGACGTACATATCCAAAATTTCACTCCTTGATCCAAAATATGGAGACCATAAGATAAGTGGAAATCTTGAAATTGATTGTCATATATAATGACCCTTTTGTCCCTTCCCCTCCAATATTATTCCCTTTGTCGCTGACCAAGCTCATTATTTTAATAAAAATCCCTAACGTCCTCACCCATAGAATAATTCTCCGAGTGAGACAGTAAACTTTTCGTTTAAACAAAGAAGGGAGAAAATAGTAGAGTGAGATTTCTCTTTATGAGCTAAAAAGGTTGGAAAGGAAAATCATATTCCCCGTTTCCACCCTCTATCTTACCTCATTATTTATATATACATATATAGATATAGATATAGATATATAGATATATATTTCATTTTTATCTTAGCAAAAATAAATGAATTTTTTTTTTGTAGAGATAAATATTGAAATAGGAGACAGAAATGGAGATAAGAAAAGCCCGACATATGGACTCACCTCCCCATTTTTCCTTTTTTTTCATTTTAATCCTTTTAATGTTTTTAAACAAGTTTTAGGGAAAAAAAAAAAGAATAAAAATAATTTCAATAATAATAATAATAATAATAATAACCTATATGAGAAATAATTTTGGATATTTTGACCATTCTATTTATATATTAAGGTACGAGGTAACGTACATTTTAATGTCCAAGTTTTTCTATTTTTATAATTTTGGTTTAATGTAACGTGTCGATGTAGATATAGTTGATTAAATACACGGTTCCATTAATTTAGGATGTAGTCACTTTTTTCATGACGTTAAGTCTTTTATTTAATCATTACAAGATCTTGTCGATATAGGACAAAAGCGTTATGAACGGATGATGACGTTTATTGGAAAGACCATAAAAATCTTAAGAACGCACGCTTTCTAGGGATCTCAAACTAAAGTTTCCTATTTTAAACAAAAACGCTTTTGGTAAATTTTCAACTTTAAATGTTGACTTTGAATTTTTTAGCGGTGCACGTGGTAGCTGTCTTACGTCACATTTTAGAAGTTGGGGCCGTTACAAATTTTCTCCCTAATCAGTATAATTATGAATGTCACTAAAATCCTTCAATGAGCGTGCATGCGGTGGCTATCCAAATACGTCACGTTCTACACGTTGAAGCCGTTTCAAATCTTCTCTCTAATCAATACAATTATGAATGTTACTGAAATCCGTCAACGTCCACTTATCTACATGTAAACCTCTACTTTTTGCAACTAACGGATTTAGTATCATTTTTTATCCTTTTATTTTGGATGTTCAATACAACTTTAAGATTTGAAGGTTCATCAATTTATGCTCGTTTTAAACCACTCATCTAACGGAAAAGGTATTTTGACCTCTCTATTTATATATTAAGGTACGAGGTAACATATATTCTAATGTCGGAGTTTTTCTATTTTTATAATTTAGTTTACTGTGACATATGTCGATGTAGGTATAGTTGATTAAATACACGATTCCATTAATTTAGGATGTCGTCACTTTTTTCATGACGTTAAGGCTTTTATTTAATCATTACAAGATCTTGTCGATACAGGACAAAAGCGTTACAAACGAATGACGAGGTTTTTTGGAAGGATCATACAAATCTTAGAACCGCACGTATTTGCCGTTAACCTTTATGCTTTTAAGATTTCTAGGGATTCCAAACTAAAGTTTCCTATTTTAAATCGAAATCCTTTTGGTAAATTTCCAACTTTAAATGTTGGCTTTGTATTATTTAGCGGTGCACGTGGTAGCTGTCCGATTACGTCACATTTTAGAAGTTGGGGCCGTTACAAATTTTCTCCCTAATGAGTACTATGAAATCTTTCAACGAGCGTGCACGTAGTAGCTGTTCGATTACGTCACATTTTAGAAGTTGGGGCCGTTACAAATTTTCTCCCTAATCAGTACAATTATGAATGTCACTAAAATCTTTCAACGAGCGTGCATGCGGTAGCTGTCCAATTACGTCATGTTCTAGACGTTAAGACCGTTACAAATTTTCTTTCTAATAAGAACAATTATAAATGTCACTAAAATCTTTCAACGAGCGTGCATGTGATAGCTCTCCAACTACGTCATGTTCTAGATGCCGAGGCCGTTACAAATTTTCTTTCTAATCAATACAATTATGAACGTCACCAAAATCTTTCAACGAGCGTGCATGTGGTAGGTGTCCAATTACGTCACATTTTAGAAGTTGGGGCCGTTACAAATTTTCTCCCTAATGAGTACTATGAAATCTTTCAACGAGCGTGCACGTAGTAGCTGTTCGATTATGTCACATTTTAGAAGTTGGGGCCGTTACAAATTTTCTCCCTAATCAGTACAATTATGAATGTCACTAAAATCTTTCAACGAGCGTGCATGCGGTAGGTGTCGAATTACGTCATGGGCCGTTACAAATTTCCTTTCTAATCATTTCAATTATGAACGTCAAACAGAATTCCTTCAACGTCCACATATCTGCACGTAAACTTCTATTTTTTTATAGCTAACCGATCACGTGTCATTTTTTATCCTTTTATTTTGGACGTTCAATACAACTTCAAGATTCGAAATGGTCGATTTCAACCACTCATCGAGCGGAAAAGGTATTTTTTGAAATAATTAAAAAAAAAATAATGATGGGAATAATTTTTAAAAAATCAATCTAGGATGAAATTTGGATAATATCATATAATCTAAATTAATTTATTATATGAAATAAAAATCCATTATTTTAATAGTTAGGGCACTTGTAGCGATCTCCCTTGTCTCCCACATTCAAACAAAGCTAACAATAATGACGTGGGTACTTTCGTACTTTCCCATTTGAAAATCCCTCTTGGGTACTTGGTTTCTCCCTTACCCGACCCGTCCTTATCTCCGTCAATTACCAAATTACCCTCTTCTCCATTTTCACACGCCAAATTGACAGCAATTCATTTTTTTAAGGGGAAAAAAATAAAAAGCGAATACTTTATCTAACAATTTCCTTTTATGAAACCCTTTTTCATAAATAAAGTTGTTTTTTAATTAAGAAGAAACGTTATAAGACGGTTAAATTTTAATTAGAAATGACAAATAAATTAATTTTGATTATGTTAGCATGACATCATAAATAAAAAAATTATAATTAATATATATATTACACTTTTTTTTTCTTTTTTTTAAATTTTATTAGATGACGTATATGAGGGGAGATTACCTTCCATCTATAGAAAAAAACTTTTTACTTTGCCTTTTTTGGATATACTCGTATTATTTATTTATTTTTTTTAAAATAAATAATGGGTATTGAATCCGACCCCATCTAATGAAAGTGATCCTAAAAATACAATGACTAAGAAAAACTTGACAGAATTTGACGTTATTAATTATACCAATAAAATCGTTGTATAAGATTCGAATCAAAATTCGAAAATTTGGACTCGACGTCTAATGACTTCGGGGTTTTCCGACATTCTCCGGCAAGATAGCCACTACATTGAGGCTTCTCAGAGTGAAAACTATCTTCCACAAAACAAATACATGTTCTTTTAGCTTCCCTGCCAAATTAAACTTTTTCTTAGTCATCTTATCCTCAAAACTACTCTCGTTCAAATATAGTCTAGGTATTTTTTTTTTTTTGGAGCAATTCTCTATTGGGTGACCTCTCGGGAATTTTTTTACAAAATTCGTGTTGGTCTGTGGGGATAGACGTTAATTTGATGTAGATAATCATCGGTATTTTAAAATATTTAAGAACAATTTAAAAAAAAAAAGAAAAGAAAAAGAAAAAGCATTGTTTAAAATTACAATCCACCGTAAAACCAGCACATTGAGTTCCGTTGAGGGGCTGTGTGTTAAACATGAAGGGGGATGAAATTGAGGGAGGGAGAGAGAGAGAGAGGGAGAGAGAGAGAGAGAGAGATTGAGTCTAATTCACGCTAAAAACGTATTAGCCCACCACTCCTCCCCTCCGCCTACAAAGCCATCACTATAAAACCTCACCCTGGCCGCTCCTATTCAACTCACTCCACCCATCCAATCTCCAATACAATTCCCAACAATGGCCGCCAACAGAATAGCCTACCTCAAGAATGGCGCCCTCCGCTTCCCCCCTGGCTTCCGCTTCCACCCCACCGACGAGGAACTCCTCCTCCAATACCTCATGAGAAGAGCCTTCTCACTCCCCCTTCCTGCCCCCGTCATCTCCGACATCGATGGCGGCCGATTCGACCCATGGGTCCTCCCAGGTTCCATCACAGTCCCACCATTTCCCCTAATTCGATTTCGTTTTGTTTCTGTTGTTTTCATTTGGGGTTGATTTTTTACTAATGGGGTTTCGGTGATTTTTTCTGGGTCAGGAAATTGGCAGCGGGAGAGGTACTTTTTCAGCACCAAATTCCCCAAATTCCCCAATGGGGGAAGCTTCATCAGAATCACTGCCTCTGGGTACTGGAAGCCCGTTGGAAACGACCGTGCTGTTATCTCTTCCAAGCAGGATCAGCTGGTGGGGTGGAAGAAATCCCTGGTGTTCTACGTTGGGAAGTTTCCATATGGCATGAAGACTGATTGGATTATGCATGAGTATCGCCTGGTTGATTTTCCTCCATCCGCCATGAATGCCCAACTTCCCCCCTTCGTGAGCATCTCCTACTTCTTCTTTTAACTCTTCTTTTATGTTGGACTGTTCAATTGAGCTGAGCTGAGCTGAGCTGATTCTTGTCTGTTTGTCTGGTTTGTCGCTGCAGAACCCCAACCTGGTGTTATGTCGAATTTTCTTCAAGAAAAGAGACATAAGGGAGAATGATGAGAACAACAACGTTGGTAGCAGGCCTGTGCTTCGTAACTTTCTGAGAGCAACCAACAACTCTGAATTGAACCCCTCTCCTACCTCTTCTTCTTCCTCTGGATCAAGTGGAGTTACTGATATTACTCTGGGCAATTCTGATGATGATGACGACGATGATGATTATGAAGAAGAAGACGATGAAGAAACCAGCAGCTTTTACAAGAACACTTAAAACCAAGCGTATAGCTTGAAGTAGCTGCTGTCCTTTTCCCATGAAGCTCTATAGGCTTCTGGGCAACCTCTACTCCATCCCCTGTTCTTCCCCCTTCCCATACACAGTATAATTAAAACAAAAAAAAAAAACAAAAAAACATACAGTGTAATCATATTTCCCCCACAGTGAAATATATCATCCCCCCCCCCCCCCCNTCTTTTTCGACCCGATTGACTGTTTTATTGACCGACTTACGTAATTCTGACGATTTCGAAATGAATACGTCGAAAGAAAACAAAACGAAAGAATTTGGGATTAGATTAATGAATCGGTAACGGTCGTCACATACTATAGTAGACTCAAACGGTATATAACGGTTGATTATATTGTGGGAGATTCATACAACGGTTTTCTCGAATCTTTTATTGATGTAATTGTGTCGATAACGAATAAAGACACGAGGGGAAAAGAAAAGGAAAGATGATGAATATGGCGTAATGAAGAGTAATCTACTATAGTAGACTCAAACGGTACAAAACGGTCAAACGGTACGAAACGGTCGAGCGTTTTGGAATGTTTTATGAGTTGAGTAGAGCGGATTTTGTCGAGAGACGAAGAGGACGGGAAAGGGAACTTGGTTGCGTACCCCTATGAAGAAGCAAGAGATTTTTGGTATTGTGAAAGGAAACAAAGTTGGAAAAGAGAATTGTAATATGGGAATAAAGAAGTGGGGGACCCTTACTTCTTGGAAGCTCAAATACGTCTCTTTAATTTTTTATGTTTTTTTCCCTCTAAATCTCTTAAAATGGTACCCATCGCCATTGATGAAGATAGCTGGTTTTATGGTGCTTTTTAGAGCCAGTAGAGTGTTCAAAGAAACTACTTTTGAGAGACAGCCCCTTGATTTTAGAGTTTTATTAGACATAAAATAATGAAAAGTTTACGGGCTAATTTAATATTTTTTAAGTTTAGAAATTTAAGATTCCGTCAGTCCCATCGTGCTTTTGTTCCCCTTCTTAACTGATGTGAAATCTCACAATCCACCCCTTTGGAAACCCAACTTCCTCAGTGGCACATCGCTCTGACTTTGATATCATTTGTTCCACCTCTTTAGAGACCCAATGCCCTCAGTGGCACATCGCTCTGACTTTCATACCATTTGTTCCACCTCTTTAGAGACTCAACGTCCTCAGTGGCACATCGCTCTAACTTTGATACCATTTGTGTTCCACCCCTTTAGAGACCCAATGTCCTCAGTGGCACATCGCTCTGACTTTCATACCATTTGTTCCACCCCTTTAGAGACCCAATGCCCTTAGTGGCACATCGCTCTGACTTTGATACCATTTGTGTTCCACCCCTTTAGAGACCCAATGTCCTCAATGGCACATCGCTTTGACTTTGATACCATTTGTTCCACCCCTTTAGAGACCCAACGTCCTCAGTGGCACATCGCTCTGACGTTCATACCATTTGTTCCACCCCTTTAGAGACTCAACGTCCTCAGTGGCACATCGCTCTAACTTTGATACCATTTGTGTTCCACCTCTTTAGAGACCCAACGTCCTTAGTGGCACATTGCTCTGACTTTGATACCATTTGTTCCACCTCTTTAGAGACCCAACATCCTCAATGGCACATCGCTCTGACTTTGATACCATTTGTTCCACCCCTTTAGAGACCCAACATCCTCAGTGGCACATTGCTCTGACTTTGATACCATTTGTATCAGCCCAACATCCTCAGTGGCACATTGCTCTGACTTTGATACCATTTGTATCAGCCCAAGTCCACCCCTAGTGGATGTTGTTTGCTTTAACCCATTATGTATTGCCATTAGTTTTATTAAAATACCGACACAAAATTAAAGGTTTTGAGATCGGTTAAACTTCATTTTTTAATAAATTTTTTAGTCATAATAAATTTGAAATTAAGAAACAAAATTGTGATTTAATTGGGAAAAATAATGTTGGAATTTTCAAATTTAATGGAAATTTCGTCCATTAGGTAAACTTCTTAAAAGAAGCCATAATTTCCCTTTGCTAATTTGCTATTTATCAAGTCCCGTAAGGAATCTTTGTAGGACCAATTAGTATGAACAACTTTTTTTATTTTTGAAAAAAAAAGTAGAGTAAACAATAGAGGTAAGTTGAAATTATGCCTAAAATGAGCTTAATTATATAAAATTTACGTAAACACGTCTTTATTAAAAATTTGAAAACATAGATTCAATAACTCTAGGTTAAACACCTCGAGACTATACTACTCTGTAAGCCAAAGCCAAACCTGACCCGAGTATAGAAAGTTAGAAATATAAGATAAAAAAATATCTACTTTTACAATTAAATTACAAGTTTAGTCTCTCAACTTTCTATATTTTGAATTGGTTCGATATAACAGGTGTACCGAGTGCTAGGCTGATATCAAAGTCGACACGATATCGACATTATTCCTATAATGCATAACATTAGTTCTTTAACTATTTCTAAAAAAGAAAAGCTGATGAAATCACGTGCGTTTGCACCTAGTACAAATATAAGTGGAAGGTAATGGCGAAATATTTACACACACAGCTACTTTCAACCATGGAAGCTGAGTTGAGCTGATCTTCAACAAGCATGGCCTCCGGTAGCCTTCACAAACCGGCCCTTGACTCGCTTTCTCGTATCGGCTCTTGCCTTCCTTGACTCGTAACGAATGTATTTATCGTACCTGTTCCAAGCTACACTAAGTGTCCGGGATAGAAATGCAAAAGGAAACTGCAGTTTACAAGAGAGAATGAAGTATGCACCTTCGAGTTTTCCGTTTCTCCTTGTAACGCTGCATTGCGTTGCCTCTATTCTCTGCAAGAAGCTCCAAGTCAGCCTTGGTTGTCGATGTCGACAATATACCATCTCTTACGATAATAGGTTGTTGTTCGATTGGCTGCGCATTTTTTGAACTGCCTTTCAGCTTGCTGCAGGTAGTACCATTAGGCAGATTGTTGCTCTCACATGTCGCTGCACGATGGCTTGGTGTCGAGTTATTGACATGACCCTGCAATTTCGAGAAAATATGACAACATCAACAGTCGATTCCCAATGGGAAAGAGCAGAGGACTATACAAGAAAGAAGCACATGAAAATGTAGCAATTAAGTAGGCAGAGGGTATCTGGGTTAGATTTGATCCATGCCAACATCTAGACCGATTGTCATGGGCTTTGGGAAAACCTATAAATTAAATAAGATACAAGCTATTTCCCGAACGGATCTTCTAACAACTCAAGCCCATCGTTAGCAGATATTGTCCTCGTTGAACTTTTCCTTTCGGACTTTCCCTCAAACATCAAGCGATGTGCCTGCGAGAAGGCTAAGTCCCAAAGGAGGATGGACACGAGGCGGTGAGCCAGCAAGGACGCTAGGCCCTGAAGGAGAGTGTTTCAGAGGATTCCATATTGATTGAAGAAAGGAACGAGTGCCAGCGAGGATGCTGGGCCTCGAAGGGGGTAGATTGTGAGATCTCACATCGGTTGGGGAGGAGAACGAAGCATTCTTTATAAAGGTGTGGAAACCTCTCCCTAATAGATGCGTTATAAAAACCTTAAGGAAGCCCGAAAGAAGAAAGCCCAAAGAGGACAATATCTGCTAGGGGTGGTCTTTGACAGTTACATGTAGACAACCATCACTCAAACAAAGATTACTAAACTAGACAAACAAGCTGACAAGAACTCATAACATCGAATACGATCATACATCTACAACCAGAGCGAATGCATTTACAACAAATGGTTTGGTTTAGATGATTTCACATACTCTGCACGCTTTGACAAGTATACTTAATTTCACAGTAGATGGATCTCGTTGTTCATGAAACCTCTGAAATATAATTGAGTCTTCTAAGAGACGAGAAAGAATGGGATATAACAAACCTCCTGGTTAAGTAGAAAATCATTTTGGACGCAGTAATCAAGAAACAACATTTTCTTCAGGGCAACGAGTAACTCGAAACACGCTAAAAGTGAAATACAGAGCAGGACTTACATTCAACGATGGCAAGTCATCGTGCATGCCAGAGCCATTGATCTGATAGGTTTCTCCTAACAACTTCGTGCATGTTGGGGATGTTTCTTTCAAAAAATCACCAAAATTTTTAATGGTAAATCCCATGTTGCTCGTGCCGTAGGCATCATCAAATGAGTTTGAATCTTTGTGTCCCCGTAATTGTCCTAAATGAAAGTCCCAAATCTGGAAAAAGTACGCATAGAAAAGAAGGAAAATAAGAAAGGTACCGAAAGGTGGATACCAGAAACAACGACAGGCATTACATGTTTTGACATTGATAATATTAAGGCACCTGGCAAGCAGAAGATAATAAGGAAAAACTTCACCAAATGATAAGCCAGAGACATAAAGCAATAGCTACGACGAACGAGTATAGAAACCGGGTTCCAAACGAAAAGAAAGCAGGATCACTAGGAATCATTTCAATTAACTTCAAGCAAGTACAGTCCCAGATAAAGAACAGGTATAATACACCAAAATTTGTGTGAAGGAAAAAAGGGAGGGGGAATCGATTGAGAACAACCAGCATTGGCAACCGAGAATGATTGCAACAATTCAATTTACAGCAAAAATCAAATAGAGGCTCTAGAAAGTTTGAAACCGCTCAAGTCCACCACCAGTAGATATTTCTCTTTAGGCTTTCCCTTCCGGACTTTCCCTCAAAGTTTTAAAACCCGTCTACTAGGGAGAGGTTTCCACACCCTTATAAGGAATGCTTCGTTTCCCTCTCCAACCAATGTGAGATCTCACAATCCACCCCCCTTGGGGACCCAACGTTCTCTCTGGCACACCGTTCAATGCCTGATACCATTTGTAACAGCCTAAATCCACCACTAGCAGATATTATTATCTTTGGGCCTTCCCTTCCGGCCTTCCCCTCAATGTTTTAAAATGCGTCTACTAGTAAAAGGTTCCGAAATGGTTTGTTCACCTCTAGTGAGATCTCATGTTAATAGCCATTCATATCCTTAGAAAAAGACTGTACTACTTTTGAAAGGTTAAACCAGTTGACTGCCAAAGCAGCGTCCTAAGAATGTACGAACTCAATTCCTAGGAATTGGGAAAAAACTTTATTCATTCCTTTAGGCTTTAGACAAAGAAATGGAGGAAAAAAATTAGAGGGTATGTCAAGGACAGCTCAAAGAAGAACATTCTTCGTACAGAATGCTATGCTATAGCTATCAAACTACAAAACAAGCGCATGCTAGAAAAGCTGAAAAACGAAACAGTTGCCAGAACAGAGAAAAGCGACAAAAGCAAATTGAAAAATTACTTGAATGCTTTGACGATTTGGGTTACTATCCCATCCACTAGTGTCATCAACAATGCGCTCGCTATCTTTCAAGCCCATATGCGGCGGCATCGTTAGCAGAGATGTAAAAGAAGTTTGTTGTTGCAGTGATGGCTGAGGAGCAGCAGTAACATCAGCAAAAACCCCATCATCCCCTTTTTCAATTCGACGAGCTTCCAAATCCCCTTGCCAATAACAATCCCCATTCGTTGTTTCAGGAACAAGATTCTCTAATCCATTATCTTCCCCACCTGCATCACCATCGGCAGTGTTACCACCATCATCACCGCCTTGAAAATCCCTCTTAAGTAGCTCAACCAACTGCTTGTAAATCACTTGCTTGTGCTTCCCACAGCTCGGACTCTGCTTCTTCAGCGTCGAAGCAGCATCCGTACAGTTGATATTCGCGAAGAGAAAGGGGTTTTCATTCGGAACAATGAGGTCATTAAAAGCAGTCGCACTCGCCCTACAAGCCCAAGAATCAATCTGCATAACCAAATCCTGAGAAGACCCCCAATTTCGCACCAACATCTCGGATTCCTCCAGCTTCTTATCACCAAGATCGAAGCCCCATAACGAAACAAGCTCGAGCGCCGAAGGGCAGCCAGAGAACCCTTCAATTGGAGTTCGATCGTGAGCTGCGGAGACGGAACAACTCCCATGGGCATCCCAATCACACTCCTGACAGAGCACGAGATTATCCGTCGAACACCGAATAGAAACCGGCTCACACCTACAGTTATCACAGATCTGAGACCGAACGTGCTTCCGAGAGAGCAAATTAGCGGAGTGAACATGGTTGTCGCAGAACAAACAGAGCTTCGCAGAATCAGCTCTACAGTACAGAATCGCAACCTGCTCGTTACAGAAATCACAGGGGACACTCCCCCCCGTTGTGAACTTAGAACAGACCATTCGTCGTCGCCGGTAAAGATCCCAGAAAAGAAAAACCCTAATCCGAAACAACCGGCAGCTGCACAGTGAAGTGGAATTAAAGCTTGTTTTTTATTCGTTTCTTCAGCTCAATTGGCCCTTTGGGCGTTACCGGAAGAATATCCTGATCCCAATCGAAAAATGTGGGGGTTGATGAGCTTGCAGATCCTCGGCCATTTCTCTCAGGCCCTTTTTCGTCATTTCATAGGCTTCCATGAAAATATATCTCCTGACAAATCTCATTGACAATGACAAATTATTAATTTTCATTTTAATCAAAATTACTTAAGTTTTAGTAAAATTACAAACACGCCCTTTATAACTTTAAAATTACCGCTTGGTCCCACTTCCTATTTTCTTTTTCTTTTCATTAAATTACTAATAAAAAAACTTAAAAATTATTTGTTTTTACATTTAATGTGCTCTTAAACTCCTAATTTAATTTTAAATAATTACTATTTTATTTCTAATTCAAGTGATTAGTACTTTAAATCATGATTAATGGGAAATTAAAAAAAAATAACGGGAACGTGGATATGATGAGTTGGCATAGGCGGTGGGGCCCAACTTGTTAAAATATATAATATAAAATATAAAAATCTCACCGGCCTATATTAAAACGCTAAATTCGTACATTTTGGGCGGATTTTGTGTGAGTGCTAGTGGTGGGCCAGGGGGCAAAAAGGTCACCTTTTGATTGCAAAAAGATATTTAATTTTTAAATATATTGAATTAAATTATGTAAGATACCCAATATGCCCCCCTCCCACCCAAGCATTTTTTCTTTTTGAGATATTTAGAAATAATATGACTATTCATTTTTATATTCCTTAAATTAAAAAAATAAAAATCATAAATCATAAATTTTATATTTTTGTCTAATAATTCAACAAATTTTCAAAAATACCATTATTAATAGTTTCAGAAATAACTTTGGGGACTAGTGTTCTTATTGACACACTGTCTCGTGTTTATCCTCCTCTAGGGAACAGCAAGAAGGCTAGCACATCGTCCGGTGTCTGGATTTGACAACATTTGTAACAGCCCAGGGTCATCGTTAGTAGATATTGTCCTCTTGAGATTATTAGTTCAATAATTGAGGGATAATGCATGTAGATCAAGGAACAAAAAGTTGATGTTAATTTTTTAGTATAACTTAGAAATGGGCAGCGGGTGGTGGGTTGTCAAATTGTGAATGTCACGTCAACCCTTTTAATAAGGAAACCAAATATTTTGTTGCGTATTGAAAAATTAGGGCAAACCATCCGGTTTCGCTCGTTGCTCGGTCGCTTTCATACAAACTTTTCAACTGGTCGTGATCGATGACCAACTTATCTTTTATTTTAACACGAGTCATGCTAGCACAAGTAATGATTATACGTGATGTATATCCCAACCCCAACAATGGAGTCAGTTACTCAATATGGAAGATCTTAAAAAATGACCAACTTCTACTATAAATTGATATTGTGCTTATTTGGGTTGAGCGAGATAGATACGTTTTATAGGTAGTAAGATTCGCTCTAATAAAGAAGAGAACGAAACAATCTCAATGTAATGGCTCAGATCCACCGCTAACAGATATTGTCCTCTTTCGGTTTTCGCTCGAGACTTTAAAACGCGTCTACTAGGAGAAGGTTTCCACACCCTTATAAATGGTGATTGTTCTCCTCCCCAACCAATGTGAGACATCACAATCCACCCCCATTTGGGGCCAGCGTCCTCGCTGACACTCTTTCCTTCCTCCAATTGGATTGGCGTGGGACCACCTCAAATCCACCCCCCTTTGGGGTCCAGCGTCCTTACTGGCACACCGCCTCGTGTCTACCCCCCTTCGGGAAACAGCGAGAAGGCTGACACATCGTTCGGTGTCTGGCTCTGATACCATTTGTAACGTCCCAGATCCACCGCTAGCAGATATTGTCCTCTTTGGGTTTTCCCTCAAAGCTTTAAAATGCGTCTACTAGGGGAAGGTTTCCACACCCTTATAAATGATAGTTTGTTCTCCTCCCCAACTAATGTGGGACATCACAATCCGCTTCGGGGCCCAGCGTCCTCGCTGGCACTCTTTCCTTCCTCCAATCGATGTGGGACCGCCCCAAATCCACCCTCCTTTAGGGCCCAGCGTCCTTACTAGCACACCGCCTCGTGTTTACCCCCCTTCGAGAAACAGCGAGAAGGCTGACACATCGTCTAGTATCTGGCTCTAATACCATTTGTAACGTCCCAGATCCACCGCTAGCAGATATTGTCCTATTTGGGCAGGAGAACAAATCACCCTTTATAAGGGTGTGGAAACCTTGCCCTAGCAAACACGTTTTAAAGCCTTGAGAGGAAGCTCGAAAGGGAAAGCCCAAAGAGGACAATATCTACTATCAGTGGATCTGGGATGTTACACTCAATCTATTCGTCCGTGGATGTGCATGGAGGAAGAACGATAACCCTGAACTAAATTCTTTAAAAGCATTAAGCTCTCAAGTCATTGTGTAGGAGTATGGTGACAAATGGGTTTAGATTATTATAGGGATTACTTTTGAATTCGAGACTAGACGGCTAAAAATATTTGTTAGATATAAAATTAAAATTTTAAAATTTGAGTGAAAGGGAAAATTTATATTTATATTTATATTTAATATATCAAATAATAAAAAAGTTTGAGAAAAGAAAAAAAAAATANAAAGCTTTAAAATGCGTCTACTAGGGGAAGGTTTCCACACCCTTATAAATGATAGTTTGTTCTCCTCCCCAACTAATGTGGGACATCACAATCCGCTTCGGGGCCCAGCGTCCTCGCTGGCACTCTTTCCTTCCTCCAATCGATGTGGGACCGCCCCAAATCCACCCTCCTTTAGGGCCCAGCGTCCTTACTAGCACACCGCCTCGTGTTTACCCCCCTTCGAGAAACAGCGAGAAGGCTGACACATCGTCTAGTATCTGGCTCTAATACCATTTGTAACGTCCCAGATCCACCGCTAGCAGATATTGTCCTATTTGGGCAGGAGAACAAATCACCCTTTATAAGGGTGTGGAAACCTTGCCCTAGCAAACACGTTTTAAAGCCTTGAGAGGAAGCTCGAAAGGGAAAGCCCAAAGAGGACAATATCTACTATCAGTGGATCTGGGATGTTACACTCAATCTATTCGTCCGTGGATGTGCATGGAGGAAGAACGATAACCCTGAACTAAATTCTTTAAAAGCATTAAGCTCTCAAGTCATTGTGTAGGAGTATGGTGACAAATGGGTTTAGATTATTATAGGGATTACTTTTGAATTCGAGACTAGACGGCTAAAAATATTTGTTAGATATAAAATTAAAATTTTAAAATTTGAGTGAAAGGGAAAATTTATATTTATATTTATATTTAATATATCAAATAATAAAAAAGTTTGAGAAAAGAAAAAAAAAATATATATATATATATGGAAAATTGTGATGGGAGAGAGAGGGGGAGAAGATTAACGGAATTTTGAATAAGTCGTAAGAAAATGGCGGGAGGTCTTCAACAAACTCGAGGAATCGGCATTAACGAAATTTGCTGTCCGCCTCCTCCTTCCTCTCTCTTGCCTCTGTGATTTCCGCTCCCAAAATTTCTCCGTATAAGCCCCCCTCCATTTCCATCTCCCTCCCTCCCTTCCTCCCTCCCTCCCATGGGAAGTGCATGAGCTTTTCCGGCCACTAAAAGTTCCTTCTCCTCCCATGGGAAGCTGCGTTTCCGTGCAGTCCAGAGCCGGATCCTTCGCCAAGAGGAGCAGAGACGTCAGGCCTCTTCCCGATCATGCCGTAATCGAATCTGTTCGAAAGTCCTCTGTTCGACTTGCGGCTTCCATTCTCTCCGATGAATCCACCGGCGACAACATTTTTGAGAAATATCGCTTCGGGAAGGAGCTTGGGCGGGGGGAGTTTGGGATCACGCACCAGTGCTTTCAGATCGAGACTGGCGAGACTTTCGCCTGTAAGACTATTTCTAAGAGCAAGTTGAGATCTGAGATCAATGTCGAGGATGTGCGGAGAGAGGTCGCGATTATGCGAAGTTTGCCCAAGCATCCAAATATTGTTACCTTTAAGGAGGCCTTTGAGGATAACGAAGCGGTTTATTTTGTAATGGAGCTTTGCGAGGGCGGTGAACTCTTCGATAGGATCGTCTCCAAAGGGCATTACACTGAGCGCGCGGCTGCGGACGTGACCAAGACCATTATCGAGATTTGCAAGGTATATGAACTTCACTCTCTCCCAAATTCTTCTACCTCGATTCTACGGAAAATTTCCGAATATTATTATATTTTGGGGAAATAGACTCAAATTCAATTGTTGCTGATTTCTTCAAAATGGTGACGTTTATGTGCTATTTACATTTGTGAAAACTTATATCTGCCTCATGTCTGTCGTCGATTTATCAATTTAATTTAAGAATAGCTTCTGTATTTGGTAGCAGAGCAACACGATGGCCTAATTGGATTTACTGGAATGGTGTTGGGAAACTCTGGCTTTCGAAATAGGATTTTGCAATGTATATATTATTCTTCATGCTTTATACAGATCCATTTCATGGAGTAATTGTAGCTCTTCGTGTGGTTGTAACTGAAGATGAATGTTCTTTTGAACGCCACATACGCGAAGAATTTATGGTGTCATTTACTTGGAGCATTTTCCTGTTCTGTCTCAGGTATGCCATGAAAATGGAGTTATCCATAGGGACTTGAAACCTGAGAATTTCTTGTTCGCAGATGAAAGTGAAAACTCCCGACTGAAGGCAATTGATTTTGGTCTTTCCATATTTTTCGAACCTGGTATGCTTACAGTTTTCTCTAGTACTTGGCCATAATTCTGACTGCAGGAACCAAGTTTCTTCTCTTATCTTTATTAACCTTGAAGGCCTGCTGCTCTTTATTTAATTAAGAACTTGTTTCTCAACTTCCTCGATATCGTTTGGTAGATCAGAGATTCAGTGAAATTGTTGGAAGTCCGTATTACATGGCACCGGAGGTCCTAAGACGCAGCTATGGGCCGGAAATTGATGTATGGAGCGCTGGGGTGATTCTTTATATCTTGCTTTGTGGAGTTCCTCCTTTCTGGGCAGGTGAGTCTCTCCTTGAGTGGTATCTTGTAGGTTGTTTATTGTCTAAATCTTTGAAAGCGGATAATAAATTATGTCAGGCTTGCTAATGCTGTATTGGGGATTATAACTTGTGCAGAATCTGAGGAAGGCATTGCTCATGCTATTGTTCGGGGTAATATAGATTTTGAGAGGGACCCTTGGCCAAAGGTTTCTCAGGAAGCAAAAGAACTTGTGATGGGGATGCTCGATCCAAATCCTTACAGTCGGATGACTGTTGAAGAAGTTCTTGGTATGGACTCTTATTCCTAATTCATGTCAGTAATATCTTTGTTTGCTTTGTTTTCCCCAAATCCCGACCAAGTATCTCTAGGTTTTAAGAAATTTCAGTAGAAGGTATATGAAATGCAGGACGTGATAGCACAGACATATTGTCAAACGAATACTAAAATTATGTCCAAATATTTCTGGTGTGGCTTGGGTTTAACCACTATTTTCTCCTATAAGTTTATTTGTTTTGTTATCTACTTTCTATAAATGTGTTCCTGTTTCTTTCCATAAACATGGAACTCATGCAGAACTTAAAAACAAAGAGTTAATAGCTTAAATAATGAATCAAATTATCTGATTATCTTGTTTTATTACATGAAGAGCATCCTTGGATACAAAACAAAAACCAGGCTCGTAATATCCCCCTGGGTGAAAATGTCGGCATAGGGATTAAGCAATTCACTTTGATGAATAAGTTCAAGAAGAAAGTACTTAGAGTAAGTATTGAACATACATTATTTAAGTTAAATTGTCTCTTCAGTGGCTTTGTTAGTTGATGAGTATCCTTGACTGTATCCAGGTTGTGGCCGATCACTTGTCAGATGAGCAAATGGATGGGATCAGACGAATGTTCCATATGATGGACACAGATAAAAATGGAGATTTAACTTTTGAGGAGTTGAAGAATGGTCTGCATATGATTGGACATTCTCTTTCCGACCCTGATGTGCAGATGTTGATGGAAGCTGTAAGTTTCTTCCCAATATAAACCTCAAAAGATTGTATAACCAATGTTTGAAATCAAAATATTCTACCACTCTAACGGGCTTTCTTTTCTGTGAACAAGGCGGATATGGATGGAAATGGAACATTAAGTTGCGAGGAGTTTGCAACAATGTCCATTCACCTCAGAAAGATGAGCACTGATGAGCTTCTGACTCAAGCGTTCAGATTCTTTGACAAGGACCAAAATGGGTACATTGAATATGATGAACTCAGAGAAGCTTTGATGGACGACAATGAGAAGGTGATCCAAGATATCATTTCTGATGCTGACATAGATAAGGTATCTATCTCTAAATATGACTCGACTCTTTTTTTTATTTCATTTTGCTAATGAGTAATAAGGTTTCTTTTAGGAGAGTTAAAATTCATCTCAAACTTACTCGATATTCATTTTATTGGATTACTGTGTTGCCTGCCTGATAGGATGGCCGAATCAGTTACAATGAGTTCAAGGCAATGTTAACCACAGGAATGGATTGGAAAATGGCTTCTCGGCAGTATTCAAGAGCAATGCTTCATGCGCTTAGCAAAAAATTGTTCAAAGAAAAATCAGTGGCAGAATGTAAAGGTAGATAGTTTCTGAGTTCAACTCAGAATCAATCACACTCCAAAAGGGAAAGAAATGGATAGAATGTGCACCCTCAATTTTCGTGGATGGAAATAAGAGTCTTTTTTGGAGTTTCTAGCTCATTCCGCCCATTTTCAGAGAACACAACAAAAAGGGGTAAATGTGCTTAATATAAATTTAGAGTTCTTGGAAATCCATTTTTCTGAGACAGACTTGTATGTGTTTCATTTTCGGATGAGTTTTTGAATGTGGTTAAAACTTCTTATTTAATTAACCTCACTTCAACAACATTTTTTTTTTTTCAAAATCTTAATCATCATATCCAGTTTGTTTGTGAAGATATCTCCTAATTGTTCTCAAGTCTTAACATATCTTGTTCAATTTTAGCTCTCTTTCATGAAATACTTGATTAGATATAGTATAGAGAGTGGATGATTTCTAATTAAGTTAGAAGTTGACGTTTTCACACTAGTTCACATACAAATTAAGTCATTGTTCTATTATCTAATTCAACCTTCAAATATGACATCATCATACTTTTTTTTCAAAAGAAAATATAAAGATTTGTTTTCAACAAATGAGGAGTCAAAGAGATTGACTTTATTTAATCAAATAATATTAATTTAATTATAGAAAAAAAAAACATGTTCATAAAAATAAAAATGACCATATGAACTACATTTTCTTCCACTTTCCACTCCTATTTTTCAACATTCCTACATATATTCTTCTTTTCAACCAAACACAAAAAGTAAGCAATTATTTTAAACTTTCCCTAATGAAATTTAACTAATTTTCTCTTTACCTATAAATTAAACTAATAATCTCCCCATATACCCGTATTTCCTTTATTTTAATATCTCACTATTTAAAAATTCACTAAAAAATCTACCATTCAATTAGATAAGACATTATAAACTTACCCACTAGATTACAAATTTAAATTTCTACCCGAAGAATTGTTGAACAAAAAAATTCATTTTAAAAGAAACATCAAGAGATATTTTTTTATAATTGGCCTATAAAACCCATTTTAAAAATAGAATAAAAAAGCAAAAAATTAAAAAAAAAAAGAAATTAAAAAAGGTTGATTAATTTTCCAAATTTGATGGCCGGAATGAGTAAGTATTCAATTCAAAGTTTAGGTCTTAACGAAAGTCCATGCTCTATCCCATTTCGTATCAAAACTCTTAAAATTTCAACTTTTCCTATTCCTTAGTCTAAATCAAAGCCCTTCCAAAACCCCTCTCTTTCACTATAAAAACCCCTCTAAATCTTATCACATAAATGCAAATCAAATCACACACATCCCTACCCAAACCCAAATCTACATTCATCCTACATAATGATGTTTCAAAAGGTTGCCACCCTTTTCATTGTTTCGGTTGTGTTTGGCGTTGCTTTGAGCCAAATTAGTATGGTTGATGCAGCACGTTTGCTCTCAAAGATTTCAAATCACAACGTTGATCCATATTCGATGGTTTATCAAAAAGCAAAGGACTCTGTCTCTTGTTGGCTTGGGATGTTATCTTCTGGACCAAGTCCTAGTGGCCCAGGTCACTAGAGCTTATATCTAAAACAAACTTCATCATCGATCATGAATTGTTTTTTCTTTTCTTATTTTCACATATCATACAAAAGTGCAAGTAAATAAAGTTTTTTTTTTTTTTTTTTAATTTCTTAGTTAATATAATAACATACCATTATCATTTTAGTATAATGTCGTGATTATTTCCACTTTATATAACCCAACCCTTGAAAAAAAAAAACTCAAAGTGTCGGAAGTAATATAAAAGTTAAAGAGACCATAAAGACCAATCTTATTCAAACCTTTATAGTTGAAAAAGTTCATCATTCTTATCCGAATATTTCGTAGGATCAGGAATGAAATAAACTTAAGAGTTTAAAGGCTAAAATGAGATTTGAACCTAACTAAAAGTATAATATTCAAAAGATTAGAGACTAAAATAGAATAAATATTATATTATTTTGATTAAAATAACTTTAAACTGAAATATTATTACTCTTCTCTTCTTTGAAAAAGCAAAAAAAAAAAAAAAAAAAAAAAAAAAAAAAAAAAAAAAAAAAAAAAAAAAAAAAAAAAAAAAAAAAAA
>NC_036645.1:412334-415452 GCF_002806865.2 Cucurbita pepo subsp. pepo | reverse complement strand
AAAAAAAAAAAAAAAAAAAAAAAAAAAAAAAAAAAAAAAAAAAAAAAAAAAAAAAAAAAAAAAAAAAAAAAAGTTCTTCCTTCTAAATAGAAATTTCATTGTGCACAATAATATTAATGTTTAACATTCATTTATCATAATCTTTTAGAACCACTAATAAAAAAATAGAACACTCTTCCAAACAAACCTAGTGAAACAAAATCTCTTTGTAAGATTGACAACCAACCTCTTTTCCCAAGCTTGTTGGAATCTCTCCTACTGACCCTTACAAACTTGCTTCAATCTTCAAACCTTCTCTTCTTGACTATTTTTCTCGTCTTGATACCCGGACGCCCTGCCGCTCCTCCCGATTAGATATGGCTCCGGCTGGGAACTACCATTTTGAATATCTAAACCTTGAAAGGAACGAGCTGCAAAAAATTCTGCTCCAGACCTTGCAGTTCCTTCAATTAGCGAGTTTCGGTTATCGCGTATCTGGAGAGCTTTCTCTGTTGCACTTACTAGAGCGCAAGCTTCATTTTCTTCCTCAACATTTTCTGTTAAGAAAACAGATTCAGAACAATCTCAGAATCAAAACTGTGACGCTGGAAGTTAATACAGTGAAGTTAAGACCTTGTAACTAAGGCAAGCTTACGGCCGGGCAACAGGTGCTCAAGCCTCTGGTTCCGTTTAAAAAGAAGGTTTTGAGAGATTTTTGAAAGCAAGCTTGAAAGTAAGAATGAGAGAAGATTTTAAAGGAAACGTTGTATAACTATATTCTCAACTCTCTTGCAGCATGAAAACATAAGGACGTGAAGGGTCAATACCTTGGGAATCATAATCTTCAACATATCTGCCTTGCAAGAATGAATATCTCGCTTCATCTGATCGGTTTCCTTCGTTAGGTATCGGGAAATTAATCAAATCCTGAAATTCCATAACGTAGGCGCCTGTCCATTGACTTCCTCTGAACAATTCAAATATTCATCCTTCAATTAAGATCCCAATGAAATTTAAAGAAAAGATCTAAAATATTCACTATTTATTCTCCATCTGAAGAAAATGATGGTATCTCCAATTGATCGTTCTATTGATATAATCATAGACATCCCTCAGTTCAATTTTAGAAGTTCACATAGATTCACCAGCATATTGGAAAATGAAATGGCATATTCAACAATAGGATTTTCGAGTCGTGGTTTTTAAATGGTGTGTCAGCGAGGATACTTCCCTGCAAGACTATTTCCTAACTAAGACATAGGTTTTTCAAACCAATTGGTATAGTAATTGTGACCCATTTCAGAGTGCGGGTGGCCATCATTTTACTTTACGTAGCCCGGGGCGAATTCTTCAACAACTTGACAATATTTCTATGCATGATTGAACAGCTTGCCATAAGATCATAAAAAGAAGTACGGTTCCAACTTGACTTCATGTCGACATGAATCGATATTGGCATGGAGTTAACAGAACTAAGACAGCTCACGTTACATGATCTCGAGAAATTAAAGATGAAACAAGACAAAGATTAGAAATACCTGGTGAAAGCTAGTGTGGCTTCAAATGGAGTAATGACTGGAGCAAGATACTCCTTGCTATCCATAAGTGCAGTTTGGGCACAAGAAACATATATGAAAACACCACACTGCAAGAAATGCTAAGGAATCAGACTACCAGTAAAGCAAATTAAGTCGCATGAGTCTGACAAAAATACCTCTGGGAAGTTGGCAAGTTTTGCAGGATTGGGTCTTCCCATAACAAGAGTATAAGCCTTCTTCCCTGCTCCAGTGATCAGCTCTTTCATCTGATGAATGATATGGAGGTAACCAGCTACATAAATCATCACCAAATTAAAACGCCTTTTAAAATTCACAAATTAATACGATACAACAATACTCCTCTGGTCCTCAACAAAGAAAGATCCAATACGCCGTAAACGGATTAAGAAGATGAGCATGTCCAGTTTTTGTTTGCAGATGATTTCCGTCAGTTTTTGTCAATACATACCTAAACCAAGAGTACCAACCAAAATTCCAACAATGGCAGCATCCTTTGCCTTCTCCACCAAGTAATATCTGATTGACACATAATAAGATAAAGTAAATAAAACAAAAGACGATTACAGTATCCAGATTCATTATCCAAAAAATAAAAAGAAAAAAAGAATGAACGCATTGTATGACTGGAGAATGTAATCTCAACAAAAGAAGGCATGCTATCTTACAAATATATTGACAAGAATCAGTTTAAAGGGAACAAACGTGGATAATGAATGAGTGTGCGGCCAATATTACCTGCGCTTGAGGATCCTTCTTTGCTGAGATACATCAGTAACCAAGCAACTTTCTTTTGCATCGTATCTGACTAAAATTAATAACGATGAAGTTAAGACAAGATGTGAGCTTAAAATTATGGGTTAGCTTATTATAACAATCGAAATTGCTCAAAATGGATAATCGAATTGAGATGTTGTCATAAGAAATGGAAACACAAGAACATTTAACGTTGTAGCTAATAAAATAAATTCAATGTAGAACATCACAATTTACGCACCTATCTCACAGCCATTGAATGTCAGAACCACATTTGCGAAGGCTGAACTTTCAGAACCAATCCAGAAAATTGAGCAGTCCTCCATTCTTCGCTCTCTAGGTAAATCCCAAAACAAGCTTCCAATGTGATGTCTGGTTCCAGCAATATTCTCAGAACTTCCACTTTCAGCATTGGTAACTTGTTCCCCACCTCTGGCAACATTTTCATTATGGGAGGACGGATCCAAACTTGAACATTTAACATCTGCAAAATGTACTTCCAATTCTGACGTCAGACCGCTTGTCTGAAATGAATCTAATAGTGCTTGTCTAATATCATCCATTGAATGTGCATATTCCAACCCAAAAAGAACCTGTTCAAGAAGTTAGATAAGCTTTCAAACTCCAGTGCAGCGTTATTACAGTTTAGAGTATAAGCTTCAAAGTAAAAATAATAATAATAATAATAATAAAATAAATAAAAGCACTAAAAAGAAAGAAATGCAACCTTAGTCGAAGTAAATAGTCCCTGACTGAATTATGATTTGATTAAGAAATAAATAGCTTTGTTTCTCGGAAAAAAAAAAAAAAAGTACATTTTATTGGGG